>NW_024609723.1:0-45000 GCF_018296145.1 Oncorhynchus tshawytscha
GATATACTGTCTCTATTATATTATGACAGACCAGATAGATCTGCTGTCTCTATTATATTATGACAGACCAGCTAGATCTACTGTCTCTATTATATTTATGACAGACCAGCTAGATCTGCTGTCTCTATTATATTATGACAGACCAGCTAGATCTACTGTCTCTATTATATTATGACAGACCAGCTAGATCTACTGTCTCTATTATATTATGACAGACCAGCTAGATCTACTGTCTCTATTATATTATGACAGACCAGCTAGATCTACTGTCTCTATTATATTATGACAGACCAGCTAGATCTACTGTCTCTATTATATTATGACAGACCAGCTAGATCTACTGTCTCTATTATATTATGACAGACCAGCTAGATCTACTGTCTCTATTATATTATGACAGACCAGCTAGATCTACTGTCTCTATTATATTATGACAGACCAGCTAGATCTACTGTCTCTATTATATTATGACAGACCAGCTAGATCTACTGTCTCTATTATATTATGACAGACCAGCTAGATCTACTGTCTCTATTGTATTATGACAGACCAGCTAGATCTACTGTCTCTATTATATTATGACAGACCAGCTAGATCTACTGTCTCTATTATATTATGACAGACCAGCTAGATCTACTGTCTCTATTATATTATGACAGACCAGCTAGATCTACTGTCTCTAATATATTATGACAGACCAGCTAGATCTCCTGTCTCTATTATATTAAGACAGACCAGCTAGATCTACTGCCTCAATTATAGCATGACAGACCAGCTAGATCTACTGCCTCTATTATATTATGACAGATCAGCAAGATATACTGTCTCTATTATATTATGACAGACCAGCTAGATCTACTGTCTCTATTATATTGTGATATACCAGCTAGATCTACTGCCTCTATTATAATATGACAGACCAGTTCGATCTACTGTCTCTATTATATTATGTCAGACCAGCTAGATCTCCTGTCTCTATCATATTTTGACACACCAGCTAGTCTACTGCTATCTATATTTTTGACAGACCAGTACTAGATCTACTGTCTCTATTATATTATCCAGACAAGCTGAATCTACCACATACTCTATTATATTATGACGAACCAGATAGATCCTGTCCCTAATATATTATAGCCACACCAATAGATCTATAGCATCTGTATATTATGACAGACCAGCTAGATCTACTGTTTATGATGCATTTTGACAGACCAAGCTAGATCTACTGTCTCTACTATATTATGACAAACCTGCTAGATCTACTGCCTCTATTATATTGCAGCCAGACCAGCTAGATCTACTGTATCTATTATATTATGTCAGACCAGCTAGATCTACTGTCTCAATTATTATGACAGACCAGCTAGATCTACTGTCTCTATTATATTATGACAGACCAGCTAGATCTACTGTCTCTACTATATTATGACAGACCAGCAAGATCTACTGTCTCCTGTTATATTATGACAGACCAGCTAAGTTTACTGTTCTACTGCATAATGACAGACCAGCTTGATCTACTGTCTGCTCCTATTATATTATGGCAGACCAGCTAGATCTACTGTCTCTATTATACTATGACCAGACTTGCTAGATCACTGTCTGTATTATATTATTATTAAGACCAGCTAGATCTGCTGTCTCTACTATATTTTGACAGACCAGCTAAATCACACCAATAAACATGTTTGACAGACCAGCTGAATAGGCTCATTATGTGCAGCCAGACCCAGCTAGATCTGCTGTATCTATTATATTATGTCAGACCAGCTAGATCTGTCTCTACTTTATTATAATAAGACCAAGCAAAGACCTAATGTCCTATTATATTATGACCAGACCAGCTAAATCTACTGTCTCTTCACATAATGACAGACCAGCTAGATCCTATTGTCTATTATGTGCATGACAGACCAGTAGAATCTACTGTATACAATATGCTGTGGACCGAGATGCTGTCTATTATGTTATGACCAGACCCAGCTAGATCTACTGCCTCAATTATAATATGACAGACCAGCTAGATCTACTGTCTCTATTATATTATGACAGACCAGCTAGATCTACTGTCTCTATTATATTATGACAGACCAGCTAGATCTACTGTCTCTATTATATTATGACAGACCAGCTAGATCTACTGTCTCTATTATATTATGATAGACCAGCTAGATCTACTGTCTCTATTATATTATGACAGACCAGCTAGATCTACTGTCTCTATTATAATATGACAGACCAGCTAGATCTACTGTCTCTATTATATTATGACAGACCAGCTAGATCTACTGTCTCTATTATATTATGACAGACCAGCTAGATCTACTGTCTCTATTATATTATGACAGACCAGCTAGATCTACTGTCTCTATTATATTATGACAGACCAGCTAGATCTACTGTCTCTATTATATTATGACAGACCAGCTAGATCTACTGTCTCTATTATATTATGACAGACCAGCTAGATCTACTGTCTCTATTATATTATGACAGACCAGCTAGATCTACTGTCTCTATTATATTA
Organism: Oncorhynchus tshawytscha; assembly: GCF_018296145.1. Lineage (NCBI taxonomy): Eukaryota > Metazoa > Chordata > Actinopteri > Salmoniformes > Salmonidae > Oncorhynchus > Oncorhynchus tshawytscha. The sequence goes on from NW_024609723.1 coordinate 2,531, forward strand.
TGACAGACCAGCTAGATCTACTGTCTCTATTATATTATGACAGACCAGCTAGATCTACTGTCTCTATTATATTATGACAGACCAGCTAGATCTACTGTCTCTATTATATTATGACAGACCAGCTAGATCTACTGTCTCTATTATATTATGATAGACCAGCTAGATCTACTGTCTCTATTATAATATGACAGACCAGCTAGATCTACTGTCTCTATTATATTATGACAGACCAGCTAGATCTACTGTCTCTATTATAATATGACAGACCAGCTAGATCTACTGTCTCTATTATATTATGACAGACCAGCTAGATCTACTGTCTCTATTATATTATGACAGACCAGCTAGATCTACTGTCTCTATTATATTATGACAGACCAGCTAGATCTACTGTCTCTATTATATTATGACAGACCAGCTAGATCTACTGTCTCTATTGTATTATGACAGACCAGCTAGATCTACTGTCTCTATTGTATTATGACAGACCAGCTAGATCTACTGTCTCTATTATATTATGACAGACCAGCTAGATCTACTGTCTCTATTATATTATGACAGACCAGCTAGATCTACTGTCTCTATTATATTATGACAGACCAGCTAGATCTACTGTCTCTATTATATTATGACAGACCAGCTAGATCTACTGTCTCTATTATATTATGACAGACCAGCTAGATCTACTGTCTCTATTATATTATGACAGACCAGCTAGATCTACTGTCTCTATTATATTATGACAGACCAGCTAGATCTACTGTCTCTATTATATTATGACAGACCAGCTAGATCTACTGTCTCTATTATATTATGACAGACCAGCTAGATCTACTGTCTCTATTATATTATGACAGACCAGCTAGATCTACTGTCTCTATTATATTATGACAGACCAGCTAGATCTACTGTCTCTATTATATTATGACAGACCAGCTAGATCTACTGTCTCTATTATATTATGACAGACCAGCTAGATCTACTGTCTCTATTATATTATGACAGACCAGCTAGATCTACTGTCTCTATTATATTATGACAGACCAGCTAGATCTACTGTCTCTATTATATTATGACAGACCAGCTAGATCTACTGTCTCTATTATATTATGACAGACCAGCTAGATCTACTGTCTCTATTATATTATGACAGACCAGCTTGATATACTGTCTCTATTATATTATGACAGACCAGCTTGATATACTGTCTCTATTGTATTATGACAGACCAGATAGATCTGCTGTCTCTATTATATTATGGCAGACCAGCTAGATCTACTGTCTCTATTATATTATGACAGACCAGCTAGATCTACTGTCTCTATTATATTATGACAGACCAGCTAGATCTACTGTCTCTATTATATTATGACAGACCAGCTAGATCTACTGTCTCTATTATATTATGACAGACCAGCTAGATCTACTGTCTCTATTATATTATGACAGACCAGCTAGATCTACTGTCTCTATTATATTATGACAGACCAGCTAGATCTACTGTCTCTATTATATTATGACAGACCAGCTAGATCTACTGTCTCTATTATATTATGACAGACCAGCTAGATCTACTGTCTCTATTATATTATGATAGACCAGCAAGATATAATGTCTCTATTATATTATGACAGACCAGCTAGATCTACTGTCTCTATTATATTATGACAGACCAGCTAGATCTACTGTCTCTATTATATTATGGCAGACCAGCTAGATCTACTGTCTCTATTATATTATGGCAGACCAGCTAGATCTACTGTCTCTATTATATTATGATAGACCAGCTAGATCTACTGTCTCTATTATATTATGACAGACCAGATAGATCTGCTGTCTCTATTATATTGTGACAGACCAGCAAGATATAATGTCTCTATTATATTATGACAGACCAGCTAGATCTACTTTCTCTATTATATTATGACAGACCAGCTTGATATACTGTCTCTATTGTATTATGGCAGACCAGATAGATCTGCTGTCTCTATTATATTATGGCAGATGAGCTAGATCTACTGTCTTTATTATATTTTGACAGACCAGATAGATCTGCTGTCTCTATTATATTATGGCAGACCAGCTAGATCTGCTGTCTCTATTATATTATGGCAGACCAACTAGATCAACTTTCTCTATAATATTGTGACAGACCAGCTAGATCTGCTGTCTCTATTATATTATGGCAGACCAGCTCAATATACTGTCTATTATATTATGACAGACCAGCTAGATCTACTGTCTCTATTATTTTATGACAGACCAGCTAGATCTACTGTCTCTATTATATTATGACAGACCAGCTAGATCTACTGTCTCTATTATATTATGATAGACCAGCTCAATATACTGTCTATTATATTATGACAGACCAGCTAGATCTACTGTCTCTATTATATTATGACAGACCAGCTAGATCTACTGTCTCTATTATATTATGACAGACCAGCGACAGACCAGTTCGATCTACTGTCTATTATATTATGTCAGACCAGCTAGATCTCCTGTCTCTATCATGTTTTGACACCAGCTAGATCTACTGTCTCTGTTATATTATGACAAACCAGCTAGATCTACTGTCTCACAATATATTATGATAGACCAGCTAGATCTACTGTCTCTTTTGTATTATAACAGACCAGCTAGATCTCCAGCCTCAGTATAATATGACAGACCAGCTAGATCTACTGTCTCTATTGTATTATGATAGACCAGCTAGATCTACTGTCTCTATTGTATTATGACAGACCAGCTAGATCTACTGCCTGAATTATAATATGACAGACCAGCTAGATCTACTGTCTCTTTATATTTTGACAGACCAGCTAAATCTAATGTCTCTATTATATTATGAAAGACCAGTTAGATCTACTGCCTCAATTATAGTATGACAGACCAGCTAGATCTACTGTCTCTATTGTATTATGACAGACCAGCTAGATCTACTGCCTCAGTATAACATGACGGACCAGCTAGATCTACTGTCTCTATTATATTATGACAGACCAGCTAGATCTACTGTCTCTGACAGACCCAAGATCATGTCTCTATTATATTATGACAGACCAGCTAGATCTACTGTCTCTATTATATTATGAGCTAGACCAGCTAATCTACTGTCTCTATTATATTATGGCAGACTAGCTAGATCTACTGTCTCTATTATACTTTGGCTGACCAGCTAGATCTACTGTCTCTATTAAATTATGGCAGACCAGCCAGATCTGCTGTCTCTATTATTTTATGACAGAGCAGCTACATCTACTGTCTCTATTATATTATGACAGACCAGCTAGATCTACTGTCTCTATTATATTATGGCAGACCAGCTAGATCTACTGTCTCTATTATATTATGTCAGACCAGCTAGATCTACTGTCTCTATTATATTATGATAGACCAGCAAGATATAATGTCTCTATTATATTATGACAGACCAGCTAGATCTACTGTCTCTATTATATTATTAGACCAGCCAGATCTCTGTCTCTATTATATTATGACAGACCAGCTAGATCTACTGTCTCTATTATATTATGACAGACCAGCAGATCTACTTTCTCTATTATATTATGACAGACCAGCTGAGATCTACTGTCTCTATTATATTATGACAGACCAGCTAGATCTACTGTCTCTATTATATTATGGCAGACCAGCTAGATCTACTGTCTCTATTATATTATGGCAGACCAGCTAGATCTACTGCCTCTATTATTTTATGACCAGAGCACTACAGCTAGATCTATTATATTATGACAGACTGTCTCTATTATATTATGACAGACCAGCTAGATCTACTGTCTCTATTATATTATGTCAGACCAGCTAAATCTACTGTCTCTTTCTCTATTATATTATGACAGACCCAGATCTACAATGATAGCAAGATCTACTGTCTCTATTATATTATGACAGACCAGCTAGATATACTGTCTCTATTATATTATGACAGACCCTTGAGATACTGCTAGTATTATCTAGATCTGTCTCTATTATATTATGGCAGACCAGCTAGATCTACTGTCTCTATTATATTATGACAGACCAGCTAGATCTACTGTCTCTATTATGACAGACCAGATAGATCTGCTGTCTCTATGATGGCAGACCAGCTAGATCTACTAGATCTACTCTCTATTATATTATGGCAGACCGCTAGATCTACTGTCTCTATTATATTATGATAGACCAGCTAGATCTGCTGTCTCTATTACTGATAGACCAGATAGATCTGCTGTCTCTATTATATTGTGACCAGACCAGCTTGAGATACTGTCTCTATTGTATTATGACAGACCAGATAGATCTGCTGTTTCTATTATATTATGGCAGACCAGCTAGATCTACTGTCTCTATTATATTATGGCAGACCAGCTAGATCTACTGCCTCTATTATATTATGGCAGACCAGCTAGATCTACTGTCTCTATTATATTATGATAGACCAGCTAGATCTACTGTCTCTATTATATTATGATAGACCAGCTAGATCTACTGTCTCTATTATATTATGATAGACCAGCAAGATATAATGTCTCTATTATATTATGGCAGATGAGCTAGATCTACTGTCTCTATTATATTATGATAGACCAGCTAGATCTACTGTCTCTATTATATTATGACAGACCAGATAGATCTGCTGTCTCTATTATATTGTGACAGACCAGCAAGATATAATGTCTCTATTATATTATGACAGACCAGCTAGATCTACTTTCTCTATTATATTATGACAGACCAGCTTGATATACTGTCTCTATTGTATTATGGCAGACCAGATAGATCTGCTGTCTCTATTATATTATGGCAGATGAGCTAGATCTACTGTCTTTATTATATTTTGACAGACCAGATAGATCTGCTGTCTCTATTATATTATGGCAGACCAGCTAGATCTACTGTCTCTATTATATTATGACAGACCAGCTAGATCTACTGTCTCTATTATATTATGACAGACCAGCAAGATCTACTGTCTCTGTTATATTATGATAGACCAGCTAGATCTACTTTCTCTTAATATTGTGACAGACCAGCTAGATCTACTGTCTCTATTATATTATGACAGACCAGCTAGATCTACTTTCTCTATAATATTATGACAGACCAACTAGATCAACTTTCTCTATAATATTGTGACAGACCAGCTATCTGCTGTCTCTATTATATTAGCAGACCAGCTAGATCTACTTGTCTCTATAATATTATGACAGACCAGCTAGATCTACTTTCTCTATGGACAGACCAGCTAGATCTACTGTCTCTATTATATTATGACAGACCAGCTAGATCTACTGTCTCTAATATTTTATGACAGACCAGCTAGATCTATGTCTTATTATATTATGGCAGACCAGCTAAATCTACTGTCTCTCTATTATATATATGACAGACCAGCCAGATCTACTGCCTCTATTATATTATGACAGACCAGCTAGATATACTGTCTCTATTATATTATGACAGACCAGCTAGATCTATCTATTATATTATGGCAGACCAACTAGATCTACTGTCTCTATTATATTATGGCAGACCAGCTAGATCTACTGTCTCTATTATATTATGACAGACCAGCTAGATCTACTGTCTCTATTATATTATGACAGACCAGCAAGATCTACTGTCTCTATTATATTATGACAGACCAGCAAGATCTACTGTCTCTATTATATTATGACAGACCAGCTAGATCTACTGTCTCTATTATATTATGACAGACCAGCTAGATCTACTGTCTCTATTATATTATGACAGACCAGCTAGATCTACTGTCTCTATTATATTATGACAGACCAGCTAGATCTACTGTCTCTATTATATTATGACAGACCAGCTAGATCTACTGTCTCTATTATATTATAGCAGACCAGCTAGATATACTGTCTCTATTATATTATGACAGACCAGCTAGATCTACTGTCTCTATTATATTATGACAGACCAGCTAGATCTACTGTCTCTATTATATTATGACAGACCAGCTAGATCTACTGTCTCTATTATATTATGACAGACCAGCTAGATCTACTGTCTCTATTATATTATGACAGACCAGCTAGATCTACTGTCTCTATTATATTATGACAGACCAGCTAGATCTACTGTCTCTATTATATTATGACAGACCAGCTAGATCTACTGTCTCTATATATTATGACAGACCAGCTTAGATCTACTGTCTCTATTATATTATGGCAGACCAGCTAGATCTACTGTCTCTATTATATTATGGCAGACCAGCTAGATCTACTGTCTCTATTACTTATGACAGACCAGCTAGATCTACTGTCTCTATTATATTATGACAGACCAGCTAGATCTACTGTCTCTATTATATTATGACAGACCAGCTAGATCTGCTGTCTCTATTATATTGTGACAGACCAGCTAGATATAATGTCTCTATTATATTATGACAGACCAGCTAGATCTACTTTCTCTATTATATTATGACAGACCAGCTAGATCTACTGTCTCTATTATATTATGACAGACCAGCTAGATCTGCTGTCTCTATTATATTATGACAGATGAGCTAGATCTACTGTCTTATTATATTTTGACAGACCAGATAGATCTGCTGTCTCTATTATATTATGACAGACCAGCTAGATCTACTGTCTCTATTATATTATGACAGACCAGCTAGATCTACTTTCTCTATTAATATTGTGATAGACCAGCTAGATCTACTGTCTCTATTATATTATGACAGACCAGCTAGATCTACTGTCTCTATTATATTATGACAGACCAGCTAGATCTACTGTCTCTATTATATTATGACAGACCAGCTAGATCTACTGTCTCTATTATATTATGACAGACCAGCTAGATCTACTGTCTCTATTATATTATGACAGACCAGCTAGATTTACTGTCTCTATTATATTATGACAGACCAGCTAGATCTACTGTCTCTATTATATTATGACAGACCAGCTAGATCTACTGTCTCTATTATATTATGTCAGACCAGCTAGATCTAATGTCTCTATTATATTATGACAAACCAGGTAGATCTACTGCCTCTATTATAGCATGACAGACCAGCTAGATCTACTGTCTCTAATATATTATGACAGATCAGCAAGATATACTGTCTCTATTATATTATGACAGACCAGCTAGATCTACTGTCTCTATTATATTGTGATATACCAGCTAGATCTACTGCCTCTATTATAATATGACAGACCAGTTCGATCTACTGTCTCTATTATATTATGTCAGACCAGCTAGATCTCCTGTCTCTATCATATTTTGACACACCAGCTAGATCTACTGTCTCTGTTATATTATGACAGACCAGCTAGATCTACTGTCTCTATTATATTATGATAGACCAGCTAGATCTACTGTCTCTTTTGTATTATAACAGACCAGCTAGATCTCCTGCCTCAATTATAATATGACAGACCAGCTAGATCTACTGTCTCTTTTATATTTTGACAGACCAGCTAAATCTAATGTCTCTATTATATTATGAAAGACCAGCTAGATCTACTGTCTCTGAATTATAATATGACAGACCAGCTAGATCTACTGTCTCTTTTATATTTTGACAGACCAGCTAAATCTAATGTCTCTATTATATTATATAGATCTACTGCCTCCAATTATAGTATGACAGACCAGCTAGATCTACTGTCTCTATTGTATTATGACAGACCAGCTAGATCTACTGCCTCAATTATAACATGACGGACCAGCTAGATCTACTGTCTCTATTATATTATGACAGACCAGCTAGATCTACTGTCTCTATTATATTATGACAGACCAGCAAGATCAGCTATGATAGACCAGCTAGATCTACTGTCTCTATTATATTATGACAGACCAGCTAGATATACTGTCTCTATTATATTATGACAGACCAGCTAGATCTACTGTCTCTATTATTTTGGCAGACCAGCTAGATCTACTGTCTCTATTATATTATGGCAGACCAGCCAGATCTACTGTCTCTATTATTTTATGACAGAGCAGCTACATCTACTGTCTCTATTATATTATGACAGACCAGCTAGATCTACTGTCTCTATTATATTATGACAGACCAGCTAGATCTACTGTCTCTATTATATTATGACAGACCAGCTAGATCTACTGTCTCTATTATATTATGACAGACCAGCTAGATCTACTGTCTCTATTATATTATGACAGACCAGCTAGATCTACTGTCTCTATTATATTATGACAGACCAGCTAGATCTACTGTCTCTATTATATTATGACAGACCAGCTAGATATACTGTCTCTATTATATTATGACAGACCAGCTAGATCTACTGTCTCTATTATATTATGACAGACCAGCTAGATCTACTGTCTCTATTATATTATGACAGACCAGCTAGATCTACTGTCTCTATTATATGACAGACCAGCTAGATCTACTGTCTCTATTATAATTATGACAGACCAGTTAGATCTACTGTCTCTATTATATTATGACAGACCAGCTAGATCTACTGTCTCTATCATATTTTGACAGACCAGCTAGATCTACTGTCTCTGTTATATTATGACAAACCAGCTAGATCTACTGTCTCTATTATATTATGACAGACCAGCTAGATCTACTGTCTCTTTTGTATTATAACAGACCAGCTAGATCTACTGTCTCTGTTATATTATGACAGACCAGCTAGATCTACTGTCTCTATTGTATTATGATAGACCAGCTAGATCTACTGTCTCTATTATATTATGACAGACCAGCTAGATCTACTGCCTCAATTATATTATGACAGACCAGCTAGATCTACTGTCTCTTTTATATTTTGACAGACCAGCTAAATCTAATGTCTCTATTATATTATGAAAGACCAGTTAGATCTACTGCCTCAATTATAGTATGACAGACCAGCTAGATCTACTGTCTCTATTGTATTATGACAGACCAGCTAGATCTACTGCCTCAATTATAACATGACGGACCAGCTAGATCTACTGTCTCTATTATATTATGACAGACCAGCTAGATCTACTGTCTCTATTATATTATGACAGACCAGCAAGATCTACTGTCTCTATTATATTATGATAGACCAGCTAGATCTACTGTCTCTATTATATTATGACAGACCAGCTAGATCTACTGTCTCTATTATATTATGGCAGACTAGCTAGATCTACTGTCTCTATTATACTTTGGCTGACCAGCTAGATCTACTGTCTCTATTAAATTATGGCAGACCAGCCAGATCTGCTGTCTCTATTATTTTATGACAGAGCAGCTACATCTACTGTCTCTATTATATTATGACAGACCAGCTAGATCTACTGTCTCTATTGTATTATGACAGACCAGCTAGATCTACTGTCTCTATTATATTATGGCAGACCAGCTAGATCTACTGTCTCTATTATATTATGTCAGACCAGCTAGATCTACTGTCTCTATTATATTATGATAGACCAGCAAGATATAATGTCTCTATTATATTATGACAGACCAGCTAGATCTACTGTCTCTATTATATTATGATAGACCAGCTAGATCTACTGTCTCTATTATATTATGACAGACCAGCTAGATCTACTTTCTCTATTATATTATGACAGACCAGCTTGATATACTGTCTCTATTATATTATGACAGACCAGCTTGAGATACTGTCTCTATTGTATTATGACAGACCAGATAGATCTGCTGTCTCTATTATATTATGGCAGACCAGCTAGATCTACTGTCTCTATTATATTATGGCAGACCAGCTAGATCTACTGCCTCTATTATATTATGGCAGACCAGCTAGATCTACTGTCTCTATTATATTATGATAGACCAGCTAGATCTACTGTCTCTATTATATTATGATAGACCAGCTAGATCTACTGTCTCTATTATATTATGATAGACCAGCAAGATATAATGTCTCTATTATATTATGGCAGATGAGCTAGATCTACTGTCTCTATTATATTATGACAGACCAGCTTGATATACTGTCTCTATTGTATTATGACAGACCAGATAGATCTGCTGTCTCTATTATATTGTGACAGACCAGCAAGATATAATGTCTCTATTATATTATGACAGACCAGCTAGATCTACTTTCTCTATTATATTATGACAGACCAGCTTGATATACTGTCTCTATTATATTATGACAGACCAGCTTGATATACTGTCTCTATTGTATTATGGCAGACCAGATAGATCTGCTGTCTCTATTATATTATGGCAGATGAGCTAGATCTACTGTCTTTATTATATTTTGACAGACCAGATAGATCTGCTGTCTCTATTATATTATGGCAGACCAGCTAGAATCTGCTGTCTCTATTATATTATGGCAGACCAACTAGATCAACTTTCTCTATAATATTGTGACAGACCAGCTAGATCTGCTGTCTCTATTATATTATGGCAGACCAGCTAGATCTACTTTCTCTGTAATATGTGACAGACCAGCTAGATCTACTGTCTCTATTGTATTATGACAGACCAGCTAGATCTACTTCTCTATAATATTATGGCAGACCAACTAGATCAACTTCTCTATAATATTGTGACAGACCAGCTAGATATACTGTCTCTATTATATTATGACAGACCAGCTAGATCTACTTTCTCTGTAATATTGTGACAGACCAGCTAGATCTACTGTCTCTATTGTATTATGACAGACCAGCTAGATCTACTTTCTCTATAATATTATGACAGACCAGCTAGATATACTGTCTCTATTATATTACGAAAGACCAGCTAGATCTACTGACTCTATTATATTATGGCAGACCAGCTAGATCTACTGTCTCGATTATATTATGGCAGACCAGCTAGATCTACTGTCTCGATTATATTATGACAGACCAGCTACATTTACTGGCTCTATCATATTATGACAGACCAGCTTGATATACTGTCTCTATTATATTATGGCAGACCAGCTAGATCTACTGTCTCTATTATACTATGGCTGACCAGCTAGATCTACTGTCTCTATTAAATTATGGCAGACCAGCCAGATCTGCTGTCTCTATTATTTTATGACAGAGCAGCTACATCTACTGTCTCTATTATATTATGACAGACCAGCTAGATCTACTGTCTCTATTGTATTATGACAGACCAGCTAGATCTACTGTCTCTATTATATTATGACAGACCAGCTAAATCTACTGTCTCTATTATATTATGACAGACCAGCTAGATCTACTGTCTCTATTATATTATGACAGACCAGCTAGATCTACTGTCTCTATTATATTATGGCAGACCAGCTAGATCTACTGTCTCTATTATATTATGACAGACCAGCTAGATCTACTGTCTCTATTATATTATGACAGACCAGCTAGATCTACTGTCTCTATTATATTATGACAGACCAGCTAGATCTACTGTCTCTATTATATTATGACAGACCAGCTAGATCTACTGTCTCTATTATATTATGACAGACCAGCTAGATCTACTGTCTCTATTATATTATGACAGACCAGCTAGATCTACTGTGTCTATGATATCATTTCAGACCAGCTAGATCTACTGTCTCGATTATATTATGACAGACCAGCTAGATCTACTGTCTCTATTATATTATGACAGACCAGCTAGGTCTTATGTCTCTATTATAGAATTTCAGACCAGCTAGATCTACTCTCTCTATTATATTATGACAGAGCAGCTAGATCTACTGTCTCTATTATTTTATGACAGACCAGCTAGATCTACTGTCTCTATTATATTATGACAGACCAGCTAGATCTACTGTCTCTATTATATTATGACAGACCAGCTAGATCTACTGTCTCTATTATATTATGACAGACCAGCTAGATCTACTGTCTCTATTATATTATGACAGACCAGCTAGGTCTACTGTCTCTATTGTATTATGACAGACCAGCTAGATTATATTATGACAGACCAGCTAGATCTACTGTCTCTATTATATTATGACAGACCAGCTAGATCTACTGTCTCTATTATATTATGACAGACCAGCTAGATCTACTGTCTCTATTATATTAGACCAGCTAGACTGTCTCTATTATATTATGACAGACCAGCTAGATCTACTGTCTCTATTATATTATGACAGACCAGCTAGATCTACTGTCTCTATTATATTATGACAGACCAGCTAGATCTACTGTCTCTATTATATTATGACAGACCAGCTAGATCTACTGTCTCTATTATATTATGACAGACCAGCTAGATCTACTGTCTCTATTATATTATGACAGACCAGCTAGATCTACTGTCTCTATTATATTATGACAGACCACTAGATCTAGTCTCTATTATATTATGACAGACCAGCTAGATCTACTGTCTCTATTTATTATGACAGACCAGCTAGATCTACTGACCCAGTCTCTATTATATTATGACAGACCAGCTAGATCTACTGTCTCTATTGTGACAGACCAGCTAGATCTACTGTCTCTATTATATTATGACAGACCAGCTAGATCTACTGTCTCTATTATATTATGACAGACCAGCTAGATCTACTGTCTCTATCTATTTATATTATGACAGACCAGCTAGATCTACTGTCTCTATTATATTATGACAGACCAGCTAGATCTACTGTCTCTATTATATTATGACAGACCAGCAGATCTACTGTCTCTATTATATTATGACAGACCAGCTAGATCTACTGTCTCTATTATATTATGACAGACCAGCTAGATCTACTGTCTCTATTATATTATGGCAGACAGACTGTCTCTATTATACTTTGGCTGACCAGCTAGATCTACTGTCTCTATTAAATTATGGCAGACCAGCCAGATCTGCTGTCTCTATTATTTTATGACAGAGCAGCTACATCTACTGTCTCTATTATATTATGACAGACCAGCTAGATCTACTGTCTCTATTGTATTATGACAGACCAGCTAGATCTACTGTCTCTATTATATTATGGCAGACCAGCTAGATCTACTGTCTCTATTATATTATGTCAGACCAGCTAGATCTACTGTCTCTATTATATTATGATAGACCAGCAAGATATAATGTCTCTATTATATTATGACAGACCAGCTAGATCTACTGTCTCTATTATATTATGATAGACCAGCTAGATCTACTGTCTCTATTATATTATGACAGACCAGCTAGATCTACTGTCTCTATTATATTATGACAGACCAGCAAGATCTACTGTCTCTATTATATTATGACAGACCAGCTAGATCTACTGTCTCTATTATATTATGACAGACCAGCTAGATCTCCTGATCTACTGACACACCAGCTAGATCTACTGTCTTATAATTATGACAGACCAGCTAGATCTACTGTCTCTATTATATTATGACAGACCAGCTAGATCTAATGTCTCTATTATATTATGAACAGACCAGCTAGATCTCCTGCCTCTATATAATATGACAGACCAGCTAGATCTAATGTCTCTATTTTATTATGACAGACCAGCTAGATCTAATGTCTCTATTATATTATGACAGACCAGCTAGATCTACTGTCTCTATTATATAATGACATACCAGCTAGATCTACTGTCTATTTTATATTATGAAAGACCAGCTAGATCTAATGTCTCTATTATATTATGAAAGACCAGCTAGATCTACTGTCTCTATTATAATATGACAGACCAGCTAGATCTACTGTCTCTATTATATTATGACAGACCAGCTAGATCTACTGTCTCTATTATAATATGACAGACCAGCTAGATCTACTGTCTCTATTATATTATGACAGACCAGCTAGATCTACTGTCTCTATTATATTATGACAGACCAGCAAGATCTACTGTCTCTATTATATTATGACAGACCAGCTAGATCTACTGTCTCTATTATATTATGACAGACCAGCTAGATCTACTGTCTCTATTATATTATGGCAGACCAGCTAGATCTACTGTCTCTATTATATTATGACAGACCAGCTAGATCTACTGTCTCTATTGTATTATGACAGACCAGCGAGATCTGCTGTCTCTATTATTTTATGACAGACCAGCTCGATCTACTGTCTCCATTATATTATGACAGACCAGCTAGATCTACTGTCTCTATTATATTATGACAGACCAGCTAGATCTACTGTCTCTATTATATTATGACAGACCAGCTAGATCTACTGTCTCTATTATATTAATACAGACCAGCTAGATCTACTGTCTCTATTATATTATGACAGACCAGCTAGATCTACTGTCTCTATTAGATCTACCTGATCTACTGTCTCTATTATATTATGACAGACCAGCTAGATCTGTCTCTGTATTATGACAGACCAGATAGATCTGCTGTTTCTATTATATTATGGCAGACCAGCTAGATCTACTGTCTCTATTATATTATGGCAGACCAGCTAGATCTACTGTCTCTATTATATTATGGCAGACCAGCTAGATCTACTGTCTCTATTATATTATGATAGACCAGCTAGATCTACTGTCTCTATTATATTATGACAGACCAGATAGATCTGCTGTCTCTATTATATTATGACAGACCAGCTTGATATACTGTCTCTATTATATTATGGCAGATGAGCTAGATCTACTGTCTCTATTATATTATGACAGACCAGCTTGATATACTGTCTCTATTGTATTATGAAAGACCAGATAGATCTGCTGTCTCTATTATATTGTGACAGACCAGCAAGATATAATGTCTCTATTATATTATGACAGACCAGCTAGATCTACTTTCTCTATTATATTATGACAGACCAGCCTGATATACTGTCTCTATTATATTATGGCAGACCAGATAGATCTGCTGTCTCTATTATATTATGGCAGATGAGCTAGATCTACTGTCTTTATTATATTTTGACAGACCAGATAGATCTGCTGTCTCTATTATATTATGGCAGACCAGCTAGAATCTGCTGTCTCTATTATATTATGGCAGACCAACTAGATCAACTTTCTCTATAATATTGTGACAGACCAGCTAGATCTGCTGTCTCTATTATATTATGGCAGACCAGCTAGATCTACTTTCTCTGTAATATTGTGACAGACCAGCTAGATCTACTGTCTCTATTGTATTATGACAGACCAGCTAGATCAACTTTCTCTATAATATTATGGCAGACCAACTAGATCAACTTTCTCTATAATATTGTGACAGACCAGCTAGATCTGCTGTCTCTATTATATTATGGCAGACCAGCTAGATCTACTTTCTCTGTAATATTGTGACAGACCAGCTAGATCTACTTTCTCTATTGTATTATGACAGACCAGCTAGATCTACTTTCTCTATAATATTATGACAGACCAGCTAGATATACTGTCTCTATTATATTACGAAAGACCAGCGAGATCTACTGACTCTATTATATTATGGCAGACCAGCTAGATCTACTGTCTCGATTATATTATGGCAGACCAGCTAGATCTACTGTCTCGATTATATTATGACAGACCAGCTACATTTACTGGCTCTATCATATTATGACAGACCAGCTTGATATACTGTCTCTATTATATTATGACAGACCAGCTAGATCTACTGTCTCTATTATACTATAACTGACCAGCTAGATCTACTGTCTCTATTAATTATGCAGACCAGCCAGATCTGCTGTTATGACAGAGCAGCTACATCTACTGTCTCTATTATATTATGACAGACCAGCTAGATCTACTGTCTCTATTGTATTATGACAGACCAGCTAGATCTACTGTCTCTATTATATTATGTCAGACCAGCTAAGATCTACTGTCTCTATTCATATTATGATAGACCAGCTTGATATACTGTCTCTATTATATTATGACAGACCAGCAAGATCTACTGTCTCTATTATATTATGACAGACCAGCTAGATCTACTTTCTCTATTATATTATGACAGACAAGCTAGATCTACTGTCTCTATTTCATTATGACAGACCAGCTAGATCTACTCTCTAATATAATATGACAGATCAGCTAGATCTACTGTCTCTGTATTATGTTAGACCAGCTAGATCTACTGTCTCTATTAAAATATGACAGACTAGCTAGATCTACTCTCTCTATTATATTATGACAGACCAGCTAGATCTTTTGTCTCTGTATTGTGACAAACCAGCAAGATCTACTGTCTCTATTATATTATGACAGACCAGATAGATCTACTGTCAGTATTATATTATGACAGACCAGCTAGATCTACACTCTCTTATAATATGACAGACCAGCTAGATCTACTGTCTCTATTATATTATGGCAGACCAGCTAGATCTGCTGTCTCTATTATATTATGATAGACCAGCTAGATCTACTGTCTCTATTATATTATGACAGACCAGCTAGATCTACTGTCTCTATTATATTATGACAGACCAGTTTAGATATACTGTCTCTATTATATTTTGACAGACCAGCTAGATCTACTTTCTCTATTATATATATGACAGACCAGCTAGATCTACTGTCTCTATTATATTATGACAGACCAGCTAGATCTGCTGTCTCTATTATATTATGGCAGACCAGCTAGATCTACTGTCTTTGTAATATTGTGACAGACCAGCTAGATCTACTGTCTCTATTATATTATGACAGACCAGCTAGATCTACTTTCTCTATAATATTGTGACAGACCAGCTAGATCTACTGTCTCTATATTATGACAGACCAGCTGATCTACTTTCTCTATTATATTATGACAGACCAGCTAGATCTACTGTCTCGATTATATTATGACAGACCAGCTAGATCTACTGTCTCGATTATATTATGACAGACCAGCTAGATCTACTGTCTCGATTATATTATGACAGACCAGCTAGATCTACTGTCTCTATTATATTATGACAGACCAGCTAGATCTACTGTCTCTATCATATTATGGCAGACCAGCTAGATCTACTGTCTCTATTAAATTATGGCAGACCAGCTAGATCTACTGTCTCTATTATAATGACAGACCAGCTAGATCTACTGTCTCTATTAATTTTTATGACAGACCAACTAGATCTACTGTCTCTATTATAATATTTTGACAGACCAGCTACATCTACTGTCTCTATTATATTATGACAGACCAGATATACCTTCCGATTATAATATGACAGACCAGCTAGATCTACTGTCTCTATTGTATTATGACAGACCAGCTAGATCTACTCTCTATTATATTATGACAGACCAGCTAGATATACTGTCTCTATTATATTATGACAGAACGACTAGATCTACTGTCTCTATTATATTATGACAGAGCAGCTAGATCTACTGTCTCTATTATATTATGACAGACCAGCTAGATCTACTGTCTCTATTGTATTATGACAGACCAGCTAGATCTACTGTCTCTATTATATTATGACAGACCAGCTACAGATCTACTGTCTCTATTATATTATGATAGACCAGCAAGATCTAATGTCTCTATTATATTATGACAGACCAGCTAGATCTACTGTCTCTATTATATTATGACAGACCAGCTCAATCTACTGTCTCTATTATATTATGACAGACCAGCAAGATCTACTTTCTCTATTATATTATGACAGACCAGCTAGATATACTGTCTCTATTATATTATGACAGACCAGCTAGATCTACTGTCTCTATTATATTATGACAGACCAGCTAGATCTACTTGTCTCTATTATATTATGACAGACCAGCTAGATCTACTGTCTCTATTATATTATGACAGACCAGCTAGATCTACTGTCTCTATTATATTATGACAGACCAGCTAGATCTACTGTCTCTATTATATTATGACAGACCAGCTAGATCTACTGTCTCTATTATATTATGACAGACCAGCTAGATCTACTGTCTCTATTATATTATGACAGACCAGCTAGATCTGCTGTCTCTATTATATTATGCAGACCAGCTAGATCTACTGTCTCTCTTATAATATGATAGACCAGCTAGATCTACTGTCTCTATTATATTATGACAGACTAGCTAGATCAACTTTCTCTATTATATTATGACAGACCAGCTAGATCTACTGTCTCTATTATATTATGACAGACCAGCTAGATCTACTCTCTCTATTATATTATGACAGACCAGCTAGATATACTGTCTCTATTATATTATGACAGACCAGCTAGATCTACTGTCTCTATTATATTATGACAGACCAGCTAGATCTACTGTCTCTATTATATTATGACAGACCAGCTTGATCCCTACTGTCTCTATTATATTATGACAGACCAGCTAGATCTACTGTCTCTGTTATATTATGACAGACCAGCTAGATCTACAGTCTCTATTGTATTATGGCAGACCAGCTAGATCTACTGTCTTATTATATTATGACAGACCAGCTAGATATACTGTCTCTATTATATTATGGCAGACCAGCTAGATCTACTGTCTCTATTATTTTATGACAGACCAGCTAGATCTACTGTCTCTATTATATTATGGCAGACCAGCTAGATCTACTGTCTCGATTATATTATGACAGACCAGCTAGATCTACTGTCTCTATTATATTATGACAGACCAGCTAGATCTAATGTCTCTATTAATTTATGACAGACCAGCTAGATCTACTGTCTCTAATATATTATGACAGACCAGCTAGATCTGCTGTCTATATTATATTATGACAGACCAGCTAGATCTAATGTCTCTATTAATTTATGACAGACTAGCTAGATCTAATGTCTCTAATATATTATGACAGACCAGCTAGATCTACTGTCTCTATGATATTATGACAGACCAGCTAGATCTACTGTCTCTATTATATTATGACAGACCAGCTAGATCTACTGTCTCTATTATTTTATGACAGACCAGCTAGATCTACTGTCTCTATTATATTATGACAGACCAGCTAGATCTACTGTCTCTATTATATTATGACAGACCAGCTAGATATACTGTCTCTATTATATTATGAAAGAACAGCTAGATCTACTGTCTCTATGTCTCTAGTGTCTCTAAGGTATTATGACAGACCAGCTAGATCTACTGTCTCTATTATATTATGACAAACCAGCTAGATCTACTCTCTCTTTTATATTATGAAAGAACAGCTAGATGTACTGTCTCTATTTATTATGACAGACCAGCTAGATCTACTGTCTCTATTATATTATGACAGACCAGCTAGATCTGCTGTCTCTATTATATTATGACAGACCAGCTAGATCTACAGTCTCTATTATATTATGACAGACCAGCTAGATCTGCTGTCTCTATTATATTATGACAGACCAGCTAGATCTACTGTCTCTAATATATTATGACAGACCAACTAGATCTACTGTCTCTATATAATATTTTGACAGACCAGCTAGATCTACTGTCTCTATTATATTATGACAGACCAGCTAGATCTCTGTCTCTATTATATTATGACAGACCAGCTAGATCTACTGTCTCTATTATATTATGGACAGACCAGCTAGATCTACTGTCTCTATTATATTATGACAGACCAGCTAGATCTACTGCCTCTATTATATTATGGCAGACCAGCTAGATCTACTGTCTCTATTATATTATGACAGACCAGCTAGATCTACTGTCTCTATTATATTATGATAGACCAGCTAGATCTACTCTCTCTATTATATTATGATAGACCAGCAAGATATAATGTCTCTATTATATTATGACAGACCAGCTAGATCTACTTTGTCTCTATTATATTATGACAGACCAGCTTGATATACTGTCTCTATTATATTATGACAGACCAGCTAGATCTGCTGTCTCTATTGGCCAGACAGACCAGCAAGATATAATGTCTCTATTATATTATGACAGACCAGCTAGATCTACTGTCTCTATTATATTATGACAGACCAGCTAGATCTACTGTCTCTGTATATTATGACAGACTAGCTGATATACTGTCTCTATTATATTATGGCAGACCCTAGATCTACTGTCTCTATTATATTTTGACAGATCAGCTAGATCTACTGTCTCTGTTATATTATGACAGACCAGTTAGATCTACTGTCTCTATTATATTATGACAGACCAGCTAGATCTACTGTCTCTATTATATTACGGCAGACCAACTAGATCTACGGTCTCTATAATATTGTGACAGACCAGCTAGATCTACTGTCTCTATTATAATATGACAGACCAGCTAGATCTACTGTCTCTATTATAATATGACAGACCAGCTAGATCTACTGTCTCTATTGTATTATGACAGACCAGCTAGATCTACTCTCTCTATTATATTATGACAGACCAGCTAGATCTACTGTCTCTATTATATTATGACAGACCAGCTAGATCTCAGTCTCTATTATTTTATGACAGACCAGCTAGATCTACTGTCTTTATTATACTTTGACAGACCAGCTAGATCTACTGTCTCTATTATAATATGACAGACCAGCTAGATCTACTGTCTGTATTATTTTATGACAGACCAGCTAGATCTACTGTCTCTATTATATTATGACAGACCAGCTAGATCTACTCTATTATATTATGACAGACCAGCTAGATCTACTGTCTCTGTATATTATGACAGATCAGCTAGATCTACTGTCTCTATTATATTATGACAGACCAGCTCGATCTACTGTCTCTATTATATTATGACAGACCAGCTAGATCTACTGTCTCTATTATATTATGATAGACCAGCAAGATCTAATGTCTCTATTATATTATGACAGACCAGCTAGGATCTACTGTCTCTATTTCATTATGACAGACCAGCTAGATCTACTGTCTCTATTATTTTATGACAGACCAGCTAGATCTACTGTCTCTATTATATTATGACAGACCAGCTTGATCTACTGTCTCTATTATTATGACAGACCAGCTGAGATCTACTGTCTCTATTATATTATGACAGACCAGCTAGATCTACTGTCTCTATTATATTTTGACAGACCAGCTAGATCTACTGTCTTTATTATATTATGACAGACCAGCTAGATCTACTCTCTCTATTATAATATGACAGACCAGCTAGATCTACTGTCTCTATTATATTATGACAGACCAGCTAGATCTACTGTCTCTATTATATTATGACAGACCAGCTAGATATACTGTCTCTATTATATTATGACAGACCAGCTAGATCTACTGTCTCTATTATATTATGACAGACCAGCTAGATCTAATGTCTCTATTATATTATGACAGACCAGCTAGATCTACTGTCTCTATTATATTATGACAGACCAGCTAGATCTACTGTCTCTATTATATTATGAGAGACCAGCTAGATCTCTGCCTCTATTGTATTATGACAGACCAGATAGATCTACTGTCTCTATTATATTATGACAGACCAGCTAGATCTACTGTCTCTATTATATTATGACAGACCAGCTAGATCTACTGTCTCTATTATATTATGACAGACCAGCTAGATCTACTGTCTCTATTATATTATGACAGACCAGCTAGATCTACTGTCTCTATTATATTATGACAGACCACTAGATCTACTCTCTCTATTATATTACGACAGACCAGCTAGATAATGTCTCTATTATATTATGACAGACCAGCTAGATCTACTGTCTCTATTATATTATGACAGACCAGCTTGATCTACTGTCTCTATTTATTATGACAGACCAGCTAGATCTACTGTCTTCTATTATATTATGACAGACCAGATAGATCTGCTGTCTCTATTATATTATGACAGACCAGCTAGAATCTGCTGTCTCTATTATATTATGGCAGACCAGCTAGATCTACTTTCTCTATAATATTGTGACAGACCAGCTAGATCTACTGTCTCTATTATAATATGACAGACCAGCTAGATCTACTTTCTCTATAATATTATGACAGACCAGCTAGATCTACTGTCTCTATTATATTATGACAGACCAGCTAGATCTACTCTCTCTATTATATTATGGCAGACCAGCTAGATCTACTGTCTCGATTATATTGTGACAGACCAGCTAGATCTGCTGTCTCTATTATATTATGACAGACCAGCTAGATCTACTTTCTCTGTCATATTGCGACAGACCAGCTTGATATACTTTCTCTATTGTATTATGGCAGACCAGCTAGATCTACTTTCTCTATTATATTATGACAGACCAGCTAGATCTACTGTCTCTATTAAATTATGGCAAACTGCTAGATCTGCTGTCTCTATTATATTATGACAGACCAGCTAGATCTACTGTCTCTATTATATTATGGCAGACCAGCTAGATCTACTGTCTCTATTATATTATGACAGACCAGCTACATTTACTGGCTCTATTATATTATGACAGACCAGCTCAATATACTTCTCGATTATATTATGGCAGACCAGCTAGATCTACTGTCTCTATTATACTATGGCTGACCAGCTAGATCTACTGTCTCTATTATATTATGACAGACCAGCTAGATCTGCTGTCTCTATTATATTATGACAGAGCAGCTACATCTACTGTCTCTATTATATTATGACAGACCAGCTAGATCTACTGTCTCTATTGTATTATGACAGACCAGCTAGATCTACTGTCTCTATTATATTATGACAGACCAGCTAAATCTACTGTCTCTATTATATTATGATAGACCAGCTAGATCTACTGTCTCTATTATATTATGACAGACCAGCAAGATATAATGTCTCTATTATATTATGACAGACCAGCAAGATCTACTGTCTCTATTATATTATGATAGACCAGCTCAATATACTGTCTCTATTATATTATGACAGACCAGCAAGATCTACTGTCTCTATTATATTATGACAGACCAGCTTGATATACTGTCTCTATTATATTATGACAGACCAGCTTGAGATACTGTCTCTATTGTATTATGACAGACCAGATAGATCTGCTGTCTCTATTATATTATGGCAGACCAGCTAGATCTACTGTCTCTATTATATTATGGCAGACCAGCTAGATCTACTTTCTCTGTAATATTGTGACAGACCAGCTAGATCTACTGTCTCTATTGTATTATGACAGACCAGATAGATCTGCTGTCTCTATTATATTATGGCAGACCAGCTAGATCTACTGTCTCTATTATATTATGGCAGACCAGCTAGATCTACTGCCTCTATTATATTATGACAGACCAGCTAGATCTACTGTCTCTATTATATTATGACAGACCAGCTAGATCTACTGTCTCTATTATAATATGACAGACCAGCTAGATCTACTGTCTCTATTATATTTTGACAGACCAGCTAGATCTAATGTCTCTATTATATTATGAAAGACCAGCTAGATCTACTGCCTCTATTATATTATGACAGACCAGCTAGATCTACTGTCTCTATTATATTATGACAGACCAGCTAGATCTACTGTCTCTATTATATTATGACAGACCAGCTAGATCTACTGTCTCTATTATATTATGACAGACCAGCTAGATCTACTGTCTCTATTATATTATGACAGACCAGCTAGATCTACTGTCTCTATTATATTATGACAGACCAGCTAGATCTACTGTCTCTATTATATTATGACAGACCAGCTAGATCTACTGTCTCTATTATATTATGACAGACTAGCTAGATCTACTGTCTCGATTCTAATTTGGCAGAACAGCTAGATCTACTGTCTCTGTTATATTATGACAGACGAGCTAGATCTACTGTCTCTATTATATTATGACAGACCAGCTAGATCTACTGTCTCTATTATATTATGACAGACCAGCTAGATCTACTGTCTCTATTATATTATGACAGACCAGCTAGATCTACTGTCTCTATTATATTATGACAGACCAGCTAGATCTACTGTCTCTATTATACTATGACAGACCAGCAAGATATAATGTCTCTATTATATTATGACAGACCAGCTAGATCTACTGTCTCTATTATATTATGACAGACCAGCTAGATCTACTGTCTCTATTATATTATGACAGACCAGCTAGATCTACTTGTCTCTATTATATTATGACAGACCAGCTAGATATACTGTCTCTATTATATTATGACAGACCAGCTAGAGATACTGTCTCTATTGTATTATGACAGACCAGATAGATCTACTGTCTCTATTATATTATGGCAGACCAGCTAGATCTACTGTCTCTATTATATTATGGCAGACCAGCTAGATCTACTGTCTCTATTATATTATGGCAGACCAGCTAGATCTACTGTCTCTATTATATTATGACAGACCAGCTAGATCTACTGTCTCTATTATATTATGACAGACCAGCTAGATCTACTGTCTCTATTATATTATGACAGACCAGCAAGATATAATGTCTCTATTATATTATGGCAGACCAGCTAGATCTACTGTCTCTATTATATTATGACAGACCAGCTTGATATACTGTCTCTATTATATTATGACAGACCAGATAGATCTGCTGTCTCTATTATATTATGTGACAGACCAGCTAGATATACTGTCTCTATTATATTATGACAGACCAGCTAGATCTACTGTCTCTATTATATTGTGACAGACCAGCAAGATATAATGTCTCTATTATATTATGACAGACCAGCTAGATCGACTTTCTCTATTATATTATGACAGACCAGCCGAATATACTGTCTCTATTATATTATGACAGACCAGCTTGATATACTGTCTCTATTGTATTATGGCAGACCAGATAGATCTGCTGTCTCTATTATATTATGGCAGACCAGCTAGATCTGCTGTCTCTATTATATTATGGCAGACCAACTAGATCAACTTTCTCTATAATATTGTGACAGACCAGCTAGATCTGCTGTCTCTATTATATTATGGCAGACCAGCTAGATCTACTTTCTCTGTAATATTGTGACAGACCAGCTAGATCTACTGTCTCTATTGTATTATGACAGACCAGCTAGATCTACTTTCTCTATAATATTATGGCAGACCAACTAGATCAACTTTCTCTATAATATTGTGACAGACCAGCTAGATCTGCTGTCTCTATTATATTATGGCAGACCAGCTAGATCTACTTTCTCTGTAATATTGTGACAGACCAGCTAGATCTACTGTCTCTATTGTATTATGACAGACCAGCTAGATCTACTTTCTCTATAATATTATGACAGACCAGCTAGATATACTGTCTCTATTATATTACGAAAGACCAGCTAGATCTACTGACTCTATTATATTATGGCAGACCAGCTAGATCTACTGTCTCGATTATATTATGGCAGACCAGCTAGATCTACTGTCTCGATTATATTATGACAGACCAGCTACATCTACTGGCTCTATCATATTATGACAGACCAGCTAGATCTACTGTCTCTATTATATTATGACAGACCAGCTAGATATACTGTCTCTATTATATTATGGCAGACCAGCTAGATCTACTGTCTCTATTATATTATGGCAGACCAGCTAGATCTACTGTCTCTATTATATTATGACAGACCAGCTAGATCTACTGTCTCTATTATATTATGACAGACCAGCTAGATCTACTGTCTCTATTATATTATGACAGACCAGCTAGATCTACTGTCTCTATTGTATTATGACAGACCAGCTAGATCTACTGTCTCTATTATATTATGATAGACCAGCTAGATCTACTGTCTCTATTATATTATGACAGACCAGCTAGATCTACTGTCTCTATTATATTATGACAGACCAGCTAGATCTACTGTCTCTATTATATTATGACAGACCAGCTAGATCTACTGTCTCTATTATATTATGACAGACCAGCTAGATCTACTGTCTCTATTATATTATGTTATGACAGACCAGCTAGATCTACTGTCTCTATTGTATTATGACAGACTAGCTAGATCTACTGTCTCTATTATATTATGACAGACCAGCTAAAACTACTGTCTCTATTATATTATGACAGACCAGCTTCATAGACTGTCTCTATTATATTATGTTATGACAGACCAGCTAGATCTACTGTCTCTATTGTATTATGACAGACCAACTAGATCTACTGTCTCTATTATATTATGACAGACCAGCTAGATCTACTGTCTCTATTATATTATGACAGACCAGCTAGATCTACTGTCTCTATTATATTATGAGAGACCAGCTAGATATACTGTCTCTATTGTGTTATAACAGACCAGCTAGATCTACTGTCTCTATTATATTATGGCAGACCAGCTAGATCTACTGTCTCTATAATATTATGACAGACCAGCTAGATCTACTGTCTCTATTATATTATGGCAGACCAGCTAGATCTACTGTCTCTATTATATTATGACAGACCAGCTAGATCTACTGTCTCTATTATATTATGATAGACCAGCTAGATCTACTGTCTCTATTATATTATGACAGACCAGCTTGATCTACTTTCTCTATTATATTATGACAGACCAGCTTGATATACTGTCTCTATTGTATTATGACAGACCAGATAGATCTGCTGTCTCTATTGTATTATGGCAGACCAGCTAGATCTGCTGTCTCTGACAGACCAGCTAGATCTGCTTCTCTATATATTATGACAGATGAGCTAGATCTACTGTCTCTATTATATTATGGCAGACCAATAGATCTACTTTCTCTCTATTATATTATGGCAGACCAGCTAGATCTACTGTCTCTATTGTATTATGACAGACCAGCTAGATCTACCTGTCTCTATTATATTATGACAGACCAGCTAGATCTACTGTCTCTATTATATGATGAAAGACCAGCTAGAACTACTGTCTCTATTATATTATGACAGACCAGCTAGATCTACTGTCTCTATTATATTATGACAGACCAGCTTGATATACTGTCTCTATTATATTATGACAGACCAGATAGATCTACTGTCTCTATTATATTATGGCAGACCAGCTAGATCTGCTGTCTCTATTATATTATGGCAGACCAGCTAGATCTACTGTCTTTATTATATTATGGCAGATGAGATAGATCTGCTGTCTCTATTATATTATGGCAGACCAGCTAGATCTGCTGTCTCTATTATATTATGGCAGACCAGCTAGATCTGCTGTCTCTATTATATTATGGCAGACCAGCTAGATCTACTGTCTTTATTATATTATGACAGACCAGATAGATCTGCTGTCTCTATTGTATTATGACAGACCAGCTAGATCTACTTTCTCTATTATATTATGGCAGACCAACTAGATCTACTGTCTCTATTATATTATGACAGACCACTAGATCTACTGTCTCTATAATATTATGACAGACCAGCTAGATCTACTGTCTCTATATTATGACAGACCAGCTAGATCTACTGTCTCTACGAAAGACCATAGATTATGTCTCTATTATATTATGGATGACCAGATAGATCTACTGTCTCTATTATATTATGAAAGACCAGCTAGATCTACTGTCTCTATTATATTATGGCAGACCAGCTAGATCTACTGTCTCTATTATATTATGACAGACCAGCAAGATATACTTTCATTGTGACAGACCAGCTAGATCTACTGTCTCTATTATGACAGACCAGCTAGATCTACTGTCTCTATTATATTATGTCAGACCAGCTAAATCTACTGTCTCTATTGTATTATGATAGACCAGCAAGATATACTGTCTCCATTATATTATGACAGACCAGCTAGATCTACTGTCTCTATTATATTATGGCAGACCAGCTAGATCTACTGTCTCTAATATATTATGACAGACCAGCTAGATCTCCTGTCTCTATTATATTAAGACAGACCAGCTAGATCTGCTGTCTCTATTATATTATGGCAGACCAGCTAGATCAACTTTCTCTATTATATTATGACAGACCAGCTAGATCTACTGTCTCTATTATATTATGACAGACCAGATCTAGTCTTATAATATTATGACAGACCAGCTGCTGTCTCTATTATATTATGAAAGACCAGCTAGATCTACTGTCTCTATTATATTATGGCAGACCAGCTAGATCTACTGTCTCTATTATATTTGACAGACCAGATAGATCTGCTGTCTCTATTATATTACGGCAGAAGCTAGATCTGTGACAGACCAACTGAGATATACTGTCTCTATTATATTATGACAGACCAGCTAGATCTACTTCTCTCTATTATATTATGACAGACCAGCTAGATCTACTGTCTCTATTATATTATGACAGACCAGCTAGATATACTGTCTCTATTATATTATGGCAGACCAGCTAGATCTGCTGTCTCTATTATATTATGGCAGACCAGCTAGATCTACTGTCTCTATTATATTATGACAGACCAGCTAGATCTACTGTCTCTATTGTATTATGACAGACCAACTAGATCAACTGTCTCTATTATATTATGACAGACCAGCTAGATCTACTGTCTCTATTATATTATGACAGACCAGCTAGATATACTGTCTCTATTATATTATGACAGACCAGCTAGATATACTGTCTCTATTGTATTATGGCAGACCAGCTAGAACTACTGTCTCTATTATATTATGGCAGACCAGCTAGATCTACTGTCTCTATTATATTATGACAGACCAGCTAGATATACTGTCTCTATTGTATTATGACAGACCAGCTAGATCTACTTTCTCTATTATATTATGACAGACCAGCTAGATCTGCTGTCTCTATTATATTATGGCAGACCAGCTAGATCTACTGTCTCTATTATATTATGGCAGACCAGCTAGATAACTTCTCTATTATATTATGACAGACCAGCTAGATCTACTGTCTCTATTATATTATGACAGACCAGCTAGATCTGCTGTCTCTATTATATTATGGCAGACCAGCTAGATCTACTGTCTCTATTATATTATGGCAGACCAGCTAGATCTGCTGTCTCTATTATATTATGACAGACCAGCTAGATCTGCTGTCTCTATTATATATGGCAGACCAACTAGATCAACTTTCTCTATAATAATATTGTGACAGACCAGCTAGATCTACTGTCTCTATTATATTATGACAGACCAGCTAGATCTACTGTCTCTACTATATTATGACAGACCAGCAAGATCTACTGTCTCTGTTATATTATGATAGACCAGCTAGATCTACTGTCTCTATTATATTATGGCAGACCAGCTAGATCTACTGCCTCTATTATATTATGGCAGACCAGCTAGATCTACTGCCTCTATTATATTATGATAGACCAGCTAGATCTACTGTCTCTATTATATTATGATAGACCAGCAAGATATACTGTCTCTATTATATTATGGCAGACCAGCTAGATCTACTGTCTCTAATATATTATGACAGACCAGCTAGATCTACTGTCTCTATTATATTATGATAGACCAGCTAGATCTACTGTCTCTATTATATTATGACAGACCAGCTAGATCTACTTTCTCTATTATATTATGACAGACCAGCTTGATATACTGTCTCTATTATATTATGGCAGATGAGCTAGATCTACTGTCTTTATTATATTTTGACAGACCAGATAGATCTGCTGTCTCTATTATATTATGGCAGACCAACTAGATCAACTTTCTCTATAATATTGTGACAGACCAGCTAGATCTGCTGTCTCTATTATATTATGGCAGACCAGCTAGATCTACTGCCTCTATTATATTATGACAGACCAGCTAGATCTACTGTCTCTATTATATTATGACAGACCAGCTAGATATACTGTCTCTATATGAAAGACCAGCTAGATATACTGTCTCTATTATATTATGACAGACCAGCTAGATCTACTTTCTCTATTATATTATGACAGACCAGCTTGATATACTGTCTCTATTATATTATGACAGACCAGCTTGATATACTGTCTCTATTGTATTATGACAGACCAGATAGATCTGCTGTCTCTATTATATTATGGCAGACCAGCTAGATCTGCTGTCTCTATTATATTATGGCAGACCAACTAGATCAACTTTCTTTATTATATTGTGACAGACCAGATAGATCTGCTGTCTCTAATATTTTATGACAGACCAGCTAGATCTACTGTCTCTTTTATATTATGACAGACACGCTAGATCTACTTTCTCTATAATATTGTGACAGACCAGCTAGATCTACTGTCTCTATTGTATTATGACAGACCAGCTCGATCTACTTTCTCTATAATATTATGACAGACCAGCTAGATCTACTGTCTCTATTATATTACGAAAGACCAGCTAGATCTACTGTCTCTATTATATTATGGCAGACCAGCTAGATCTACTGCCTCTATTATATTATGGCAGACCAGCTAGATCTACTGTCTCTATTATATTATGATAGACCAGCTAGATCTACTGTCTCTATTGTATTATGATAGACCAGCAAGATATAATGTCTCTATTATATTATGACAGACCAGCTAGATCTACTTTCTCTATTATATTATGACAGACCAGCTTGATATACTGTCTCTATTATATTATGACAGACCAGCTAGATCTACTCTCTCTATTATATTATGGCAGACCAGCAAGATCTACTGTCTCTATTATATTATGACAGACCAGCTAGATCTACTTTCTCTATTATATTATGACAGACCAGCTAGATCTACTGTCTCTATTATATTATGACAGACCAGCTAGATCTACTGTCTCTATTATATTATGAAAGACCAGCTAGATCTACTGTCTCTATTATATTATGGCAGACCAGCTAGATCTACTGTCTCTGTTATATTATGACAGACCAGCTAGATCTACTGTCTCTATTATATTATGACAGACCAGCTAGATTTACTGTCTCTATTATATTATGACAGACCAGCTAGATCTACTGTCTCTATTATATTATGGCAGACCAGCTAGATCTACTGTCTCTATTATATTATGGCAGACCAGCTAGATCTACTGTCTCGATTATATTATGGCAGACCAGCTAGATTTACTGGCTCTATTATATTATGACAGACCAGCTTGATATACTGTCTCTATTATATTATGACAGACCAGCTAGATCTACTGTCTCTATTATATTATGGCAGACCAGCTAGATCTACTGTCTCTATTAAATTATGGCAGACCAGCCAGATCTGCTGTCTCTATTATTTTATGACAGAGCAGCTACATCTACTGTCTCTATTATATTATGACAGACCAGCAAGATAGACTGTCTCTATTATATTATGACAGACCAGCTAGATATACTGTCTCTATTATATTATGACAGACCAGCCAGATCTACTGTCTCTATTATATTATGACAGACCAGCTACATCTACTGTCTCTATTATATTATGATAGACCAGCAAGATATACTGTCTCTATTATATTATGACAGACCAGCTAGATCTACTGTCTCTTTTATATTATGATAAACCATCAAGATATAATGTCTCTATTATATTATGACAGACCAGCTAGATCTGTCTCTATTATATTATGATAGACCAGCTCAATATACTGTCTCTATTATATTAAGACAGACCAGCTTGATATACTGTCTCTATTATATTATGACAGACCAGCTAGATCTACTTTCTCTATTATATTATGACAGACCAGCTAGATCTACTGTCTCTATTATATTATGGACAGACCAGCTAGATCTGCTGTCTCTATTATATTATGGCAGATGAGCTAGATCTACTGTCTTTATTATATTATGACAGACCAGCTAGATCTGCTGTCTCTATTATATTATGATAGACCAGCAAGATATAATATTCTCTATTATATTATGACAGACCAGCTAGATCTGCTGTCTCTATTATATTATGGCAGACCAGCTAGATCTACTGTCTCTATTATATAATGGCAGACAGGCTAGATATACTGTCTCTATTATATTATGACAGACCAGCTAGAACTACTGTCTCTATTATATTATGGCAGACCAGCTAGATCTACTGTCTCTATTATATAATGACAGACAAGCTAGATCTACTGTCTCTATTATATTATGACAGACCAGCTAGATCTACTGTCTCTATTATATTATGACAGACCAGCTAGATCTACTGTCTCTATTATATTATGGCAGACCAGCTAGATCTACTGTCTCTATTATATAATGGCAGACAGGCTAGATCTACTGTCTCTATTATATTATGACAGACCAGCTAGATCTACTGTCTCTATTATATTATGGCAGACCAGCTAGATCTACTGTCTCTATTATATAATGGCAGACAGGCTAGATCTACTGTCTCTATTATATTACTACAGACCAGCTAGATCTACTGTCTCTATTATATTATGACAGACCAGCTAGATCTATTGTCTCTATTATATTATGGCAGACCAGCTAGATCTACTGTCTCTATATTATGACAGACCAGCTAGATCTACTTGTCTCTATTATATTTGACAGACCAGCTAGATCTACTGTCTCTATTATATTATGACAGACCAGCTAGATCTACTGTCTCTATTATATTATTGCAGACCAGCTAGATCTACTGTCTCTATTATATTATGACAGACCAGCTAGATCTACTGTCTCTATTATATTATGAAAGACCAGCTAGATCTACTGTCTCTATTATAGTATGGCAGACCAGCTAGATCTACTGTCTCTATTATATTATGGCAGAAAAGGTAGATCTACTGTCTCTATTATATTATATCTACTGTCTCTATTATATTATGACAGACCAGCTAGATCTACTGTCTCTATTATATTATGACAGACCAGCTAGATCTACTGTCTTATTATATTATGGCAGGCCAGCTAGATCTACTGTCTCTATTATATTATGGCAGACCAGCTAGATCTACTGTCTCTATTATATTATGGCAGACCAGCTAGATCTACTGTCTCTATTATATTATTACAGACCAGCTAGATCTGCTGTTTCTATTATATTATTGCAGACCAGCTAGATATACTGTCTCTATATTATGACAGACCAGCTACATCTACTTTCTCTATTAAATTTGGACAAACCAGCTAGATCTACTGCCCCTATTATAGTATGGCAGACCAGCTAGATCTACTGTCTTAATTATATTATGGCAGACCAGCTAGATCTACTGTCTCTATTATATTATGTCAGACCAGCTAGCTCTACTGTCTCTATTATATTATGACTCACCAACTAGATCTACTGCCTCTTTATAATATGGCAGACCAGCTAGATCTACTGTCTCTATTATATTATGGTAGACGAGCCAGATCTATTGTCTCTATTATATTATGACAGACCAGCTACATCTACTGTCTCTATTATATTATGACAGACCATATTATATTATATAGATCTACTGTCTCTATAATATTATGACAGACCAGCTAGATCTACTGTCTCTATTGTATTATGGCAGACCAGCTAGATCTACTGTCTCTCTTATAATATGGCAGACCAGCTAGATCTACTGTCTCTATTATATTATGGCAGACCAGCTAGATCTACTGTCTCTATTATATTATGACAGACCAGCTAGATCTACTGTCTCTATAATATTATGACAGACCAGCTTGATATACCCTCTCTATTATATTATGGCAGACCAGCTAGATCTACTGTCTCTATTATATTATAACAGACCAGCTAGATCAACTGTCTCTATTTTAATACAAAAGACCAGCTAGATCTACTGTCTCTATTATAGTATGGCAGACCAGCTAGATCTACTGTCTCTATTATAGTATGGCAGACCAGCTAGATCTACTGTCTCTATTATACTATGGCAGAACAGGTGGATATACTGTCTCTATTATACTATGGCAGACCAGCCAGATCTGCTGTTTCTATTATATTTTGACAGAGCAGCTAGATCTACTGTCTCTATATTAGTATGGCAGGCCAGCTAGTTCTACAATCTCTATTATATTATAGCAGACCAGCTAGATCTACTGTCTTAATTATATTATTGCAGACCAGCTAGATCTGCTGTTTCTATTATATTTTGACAGACCAACTAGATCTACTGTCTCTATTATATTATGACAGACCAGCTAGATCTACTGTCTCTATATTATACTATTATTATTATTATATATATATATATATAATTAGCCCTCTGTTTTCGTTTTTGACTATTAATCCCAGAAAAAAAACAAAAAGCGTTGAGGCCTCGATGCTATCTTGTTTCTGGGCTAACAGCCCATTAGTCCAAACCTATGCTCACCAAACCTATGCTCACCAAACCTATGCTCACCAAACCTATGCTCACCAAACCTATGCTCACCAAACCTATGCTCACCAAACCTATGCTCACCAAGCCTATGCTCACCAAACCTATGCTCACCAAACCTATGCTCACCAAACCTATGCTCACCAAGCCTATGCTCACCAAACCTATGCTCACCAAACCTATGCTCACCAAGCCTATGCTCACCAAACCTATGCTCACCAAGCCTATGCTCACCAAGCCTATGCTCACCAAACCTATGCTCACCAAACCTATGCTCACCAAACCTATGCTCACCAAACCTATGCTCACCAAGCCTATGCTCACCAAGCCTATGCTCACCAAACCTATGCTCACCAAACCTATGCTCACCAAACCTATGCTCACCAAACCTATGCTCACCAAACCTATGCTCACCAAGCCTATGCTCACCAAGCCTATGCTCACCAAACCTATGCTCACCAAACCTATGCTCACCAAGCCTATGCTCACCAAGCCTATGCTCACCAAGCCTATGCTCACCAAACCTATGCTCACCAAACCTATGCTCACCAAGCCTATGCTCACCAAACCTATGCTCACCAAGCCTATGCTCACCAAGCCTATGCTCACCAAGCCTATGCTCACCAAACCTATGCTCACCAAGCCTATGCTCACCAAACCTATGCTCACCAAACCTATGCTCACCAAGCCTATGCTCACCAAACCTATGCTCACCAAGCCTATGCTCACCAAGCCTATGCTCACCAAGCCTATGCTCACCAAACCTATGCTCACCAAGCCTATGCTCACCAAACCTATGCTCACCAAGCCTATGCTCACCAAGCCTATGCTCACCAAGCCTATGCTCACCAAGCCTATGCTCACCAAACCTATGCTCACCAAACCTATGCTCACCAAGCCTATGCTCACCAAACCTATGCTCACCAAACCTATGCTCACCAAACCTATGCTCACCAAACCTATGCTCACCAAACCTATGCTCACCAAACCTATGCTCACCAAGCCTATGCTCACCAAGCCTATGCTCACCAAACCTATGCTCACCAAACCTATGCTCACCAAACCTATGCTCACCAAACCTATGCTCACCAAACCTATGCTCACCAAACCTATGCTCACCAAACCTATGCTCACCAAACCTATGCTCACCAAACCTATGCTCACCAAACCTATGCTCACCAAACCTATGCTCACCAAACCTATGCTCACCAAACCTATGCTCACCAAGCCTATGCTCACCAAGCCTATGCTCACCAAACCTATGCTCACCAAACCTATGCTCACCAAACCTATGCTCACCAAACCTATGCTCACCAAACCTATGCTCACCAAACCTATGCTCACCAAGCCTATGCTCACCAAACCTATGCTCACCAAACCTATGCTCACCAAACCTATGCTCACCAAACCTATGCTCACCAAACCTATGCTCACCAAACCTATGCTCACCAAACCTATGCTCACCAAACCTATGCTCACCAAACCTATGCTCACCAAACCTATGCTCACCAAACCTATGCTCACCAAACCTATGCTCACCAAACCTATGCTCACCAAACCTATGCTCACCAAGCCTATGCTCACCAAGCCTATGCTCACCAAACCTATGCTCACCAAACCTATGCTCACCAAACCTATGCTCACCAAACCTATGCTCACCAAACCTATGCTCACCAAACCTATGCTCACCAAGCCTATGCTCACCAAGCCTATGCTCACCAAACCTATGCTCACCAAACCTATGCTCACCAAACCTATGCTCACCAAACCTATGCTCACCAAACCTATGCTCACCAAGCCTATGCTCACCAAACCTATGCTCACCAAACCTATGCTCACCAAACCTATGCTCACCAAGCCTATGCTCACCAAACCTATGCTCACCAAACCTATGCTCACCAAACCTATGCTCACCAAACCTATGCTCACCAAACCTATGCTCACCAAACCTATGCTCACCAAACCTATGCTCACCAAACCTATGCTCACCAAACCTATGCTCACCAAACCTATGCTCACCAAACCTATGCTCACCAAGCCTATGCTCACCAAGCCTATGCTCACCAAGCCTATGCTCACCAAACCTATGCTCACCAAGCCTATGCTCACCAAGCCTATGCTCACCAAGCCTATGCTCACCAAACCTATGCTCACCAAACCTATGCTCACCAAACCTATGCTCACCAAACCTATGCTCACCAAGCCTATGCTCACCAAGCCTATGCTCACCAAACCTATGCTCACCAAGCCTATGCTCACCAAGCCTATGCTCACCAAGCCTATGCTCACCAAACCTATGCTCACCAAACCTATGCTCACCAAACCTATGCTCACCAAACCTATGCTCACCAAACCTATGCTCACCAAACCTATGCTCACCAAACCTATGCTCACCAAACCTATGCTCACCAAACCTATGCTCACCAAACCTATGCTCACCAAACCTATGCTCACCAAACCTATGCTCACCAAACCTATGCTCACCAAACCTATGCTCACCAAACCTATGCTCACCAAACCTATGCTCACCAAGCCTATGCTCACCAAGCCTATGCTCACCAAGCCTATGCTCACCAAACCTATGCTCACCAAACCTATGCTCACCAAACCTATGCTCACCAAACCTATGCTCACCAAACCTATGCTCACCAAGCCTATGCTCACCAAACCTATGCTCACCAAACCTATGCTCACCAAACCTATGCTCACCAAACCTATGCTCACCAAACCTATGCTCACCAAACCTATGCTCACCAAACCTATGCTCACCAAACCTATGCTCACCAAACCTATGCTCACCAAACCTATGCTCACCAAACCTATGCTCACCAAACCTATGCTCACCAAACCTATGCTCACCAAACCTATGCTCACCAAACCTATGCTCACCAAACCTATGCTCACCAAGCCTATGCTCACCAAACCTATGCTCACCAAACCTATGCTCACCAAACCTATGCTCACCAAACCTATGCTCACCAAACCTATGCTCACCAAACCTATGCTCACCAAACCTATGCTCACCAAACCTATGCTCACCAAACCTATGCTCACCAAGCCTATGCTCACCAAACCTATGCTCACCAAACCTATGCTCACCAAACCTATGCTCACCAAACCTATGCTCACCAAACCTATGCTCACCAAACCTATGCTCACCAAACCTATGCTCACCAAGCCTATGCTCACCAAGCCTATGCTCACCAAACCTATGCTCACCAAACCTATGCTCACCAAACCTATGCTCACCAAACCTATGCTCACCAAACCTATGCTCACCAAACCTATGCTCACCAAACCTATGCTCACCAAGTTTCATCTTCAAGTCTTTTCTGTTTAGGAGAAAAGCCATGTCGTGATTGGTGATGATTTGTACATTTGAGAGAGGACCAGTAACCGTCCTGTTAGTACTCAGCATTAGGAGAGGACCAGTAACCGTCCTGTTAGTACTCAGCATTAGGAGAGGACCAGTAACCGTCCTGTTAGTACTCAGCATTAGGAGAGGACCAGTAACCGTCCTGTTAGTACTCAGCATTAGGAGAGGACCAGTAACCGTCCTGTTAGTACTCAGCATTAGGAGAGGACCAGTAACCGTCCTGTTAGTACTCAGCATTAGGAGAGGACCAGTAACCGTCCTGTTAGTACTCAGCATTAGGAGAGGACCAGTAACTGTCCTATTAGTACTCAGCATTGGGAGAGGACCAGTAACTGTCCTGTTAGTACTCAGCATTAGGAGAGGACCAGTAACCGTCCTGTTAGTACTCAGCATTGGGAGAGGACCAGTAACTGTCCTATTAGTACTCAGCATTGGGAGAGGACCAGTAACTGTCCTGTTAGTACTCAGCATTAGGAGAGGAGGAGAGGAAGCATTTCACTGTGAGGTCTACTACACCTGTTGTATTCAGCATTTCACTGTAAGGTCTACTACACCTGTTGTATTCAGCATTTCACTGTGAGGTCTACTACACCTGTTGTATTCAGCATTTCACTGTAAGGTCTACTACACCTGTTGTATTCAGCATTTCACTGTAAGGTCTACTACACCTGTTGTATTCATCATTTCACTGTGAGGTCTACTACACCTGTTGTATTCAGCATTTCACTGTGAGGTCTACTACACCTGTTGTATTCATCATTTCACTGTGAGGTCTACTACACCTGTTGTGTTCAGCATTTCACTGTGAGGTCTACTACACCTGTTGTGTTCAGCATTTCACTGTGAGGTCTACTACACCTGTTGTATTCAGCATTTCACTGTGAGGTCTACTACACCTGTTGTATTCATCATTTCACTGTGAGGTCTACTACACCTGTTGTGTTCAGCATTTCACTGTGAGGTCTACTACACCTGTTGTGTTCAGCATTTCACTGTGAGGTCTACTACACCTGTTGTGTTCAGCATTTCACTGTGAGGTCTACTACACCTGTTGTGTTCAGCATTTCACTGTGAGGTCTACTACACCTGTTGTATTCATCATTTCACTGTGAGGTCTACTACACCTGTTGTATTCAGCATTTCACTGTAAGGTCTACTACACCTGTTGTATTCAGCATTTCACTGTAAGGTCTACTACACCTGTTGTATTCAGCATTTCACTGTGAGGTCTACTACACCTGTTGTATTCAGCATTTCACTGTGAGGTCTACTACACCTGTTGTATTCAGCATTTCACT
The DNA here is from genome assembly GCF_018296145.1 of Oncorhynchus tshawytscha. NCBI lineage: Eukaryota > Metazoa > Chordata > Actinopteri > Salmoniformes > Salmonidae > Oncorhynchus > Oncorhynchus tshawytscha. The sequence goes on from NW_024609723.1 coordinate 41,091, forward strand.
GTAAGGTCTACTATACCTGTTGTATTCAGCATTTCACTGTAAGGTCTACTACACCTGTTGTATTCAGCATTTCACTGTAAGGTCTACTATACCTGTTGTATTCAGCATTTCACTGTAAGGTCTACTACACCTGTTGTATTCAGCATTTCACTGTAAGGTCTACTACACCTGTTGTATTCATCATTTCACTGTGAGGTCTACTACACCTGTTGTATTCAGCATTTCACTGTAAGGTCTACTACACCTGTTGTATTCAGCATTTCACTGTGAGGTCTACTACACCTGTTGTATTCAGCATTTCACTGTGAGGTCTACTACACCTGTTGTATTCAGCATTTCACTGTAAGGTGTACTACACCTGTTGTATTCAGCATTTCACTGTGAGGTCTACTACACCTGTTGTATTCAGCATTTCACTGTGAGGTCTACTACACTTGTTGTATTCGGTGCATGTCACAAATAAAATCAGATTTTTAAAATATATATATTTTTAATTTTACCCCTTTTTCTCCCCAATTTCGTGGTATCCAATTGTTTTTAGTAGCTACTATCTTGTCTCATCGCTACAACTCCCATACGGGCTCGGGAGAGACGAAGGTCGAAAGTCACGCGTCCTCCGATACACAACCCAACCAAGCCACACTGCTTCTTAACACAGCGCGCATCCAACCCGGAAGCCAGCCGCACCAATGTGTCGGAGGAAACACCGTGCACCTGGCAACCTTGGTTAGCGCACACTGCACCCGGCCAGACAGAGGAGTCGCTGGTGTGCGATGAGACAAGGACATCCCTTCCGGCCAAACCCTCCCTAACCCGGACGACGCTAGGCCAATTGTGGGACGCCTCACGGACCTCCCGGTCGCGGCCGGCTGCGCGAACCCAGAGTCTCTGATGGCACAGCTGGCGCTGCAGTACAGCGCCCTTAACCACTGCGCCACCAAGGAGGCCACAATAAAATCAGATGTGATTATGGCATGAATATATCTGCCATCCATGGCACCATACAGTTGTTGCATACCTTTCATACTAAGTGACAGGCAAGAGTTTCAGACAACAACAGTTTGTATTCAATCAGATGTTTATTGTGTGGGGGAACATCTAGTCAAGGCATTAAGGCCTTCATAACAACCTCTACCTCAGCATTACATTATACAACCTCTCCAGACCACAGCGTTCCAGGACTAAATGAATGGACTGCTGTTTGTGTGTGTGTGTGTACATGTGTTTTAGTAGGGTTAAACGTACGTCAAACCCCCTGCTTTTAGACGTATGTGTGTGTGTGTGTGTGTGTATATGTGTGTGTGTCTGCATCAGTGTGTCTCAGCGACTCTCTCAGAAGGTGCTCTGTAGCAGACAGTGACAGTATGTGTGTGTGAGTCTGCATCAGTCTGTGTCTCAGCGTCTCTCTCAGAAGGTGCTCTGTAGCAGACAGTGTGTGTGTATGTGAGTCTGCATCAGTCTGTGTCCCAGCGTCTCTCTCAGAAGGTGCTCTGTAGCAGACAGTGTATATGTGAGTCTGCATCAGTCTGTGTCTCAGCGTCTCTCTCAGAAGGTGCTCTGTAGCAGACAGTGTGTGTGTATATGTGAGTCTGCATCAGTCTGTGTCTCAGCGTCTCTCTCAGAAGGTGCTCTGTAGCAGACAGTGTGTGTGTATATGTGAGTCTGCATCAGTCTGTGTCCCAGCGTCTCTCTCAGAAGGTGCTCTGTAGCAGACAGTGACAGCCGCAGCCTGTGGGACATTCGTCCTGTGTTCTGAACCACTCCATCATGTGGGAGGTGTGCCCCCCGTGACCACAACTCAGACAGAAGTTAGAGGAGCCTCGGACAGCCACGTGACAGATGGCACACTGGAAGGTGAAGCGCTTACACACAGCACACTGAGTCCCCCGCACCTGGCTACGACAATGGCAGCAGTACACACCAAACTCTGAAGAGAGAGGAGGAGAAGAAGGGAGGGGGAGGAGGAGAGGAGTTGGATGGAGAGAGGAGGGAGGAAGAGGAGAGGGGGTGGATGGAGAGAGGAGGGAGGAGGAGGAGAGGGGTGGAAGGAGAGAAGAGGGAGGAGGAGGAGAGGGGGAGGAGGAGAGAGGAGGAAAGGGGAGAGGAGGTGGTGGTGAAGGAGAGGGGTGGATGGAGAGAAGGGGGAGAAGATAGAGGAGAAGAAGGGAGGGGAGGAGGAGAGGAGTTGGATGGAGAGAGGAGGGAGGAGAGAGGGGGTGGATGGAGAGAGGAGGGAGGAGGAGGAGAGGGGGTAGATGGAGAGAGGAGGAGGAGGAGAGGGGGTGGATGGAGAGAAGAGGGAGGAGGAGGAGAGGTGGTGGATGGAGAGAGGAGAGAGGAGGAGGAGAGGGGGTAGATGGAGAGAGAGAGAGGAGGAGGAGAGGGGGTAGATGGAGAGAGGAGAGAGGAGGGAGAGGGGGTAGATGGAGAGAGGAGGAGGAGAGGGGTTGGATGGAGAGAAGAGGGAGGAGGAGGAGAGGGGTTGGATGGAGAGAAGAGGGAGGAGGAGGAGAGGGGGTAGATGGAGAGAGGAGGCAGGAGGCAGGAGGAGGAGAGGGGGTAGATGGGAGAGAGGAACCAAATGGAGTCAGTAATAATACAATCTATCTAGGAGACTCACCATCTATCTAGGAGACTCACCCTGGGATACCATCTATCAAGGAGACTCACCGATGCCTTTGTGCGGTTCAGGAGGACAGGATGTAAACTTGAGGACCTCGGCTCTCTTGTCCTTCAGACCCCATCGATGGAGGATCTCCCCGTAACACTTCTTAAAGTCATCAAACTGCATGGTGTTGGCTGGGTCCAGCAGCCTGAGAGGGTAGAGAGAGAACCGGAGATCTAGAACAGATAAGAGACTGTCCCATGTTCCTATTGGTGCTGGTTCAGAACCGGTCCTAGGTAAGATGGCCGACATGTTGGTCCATTCTGACGCAGACATCAGCCTCTCTGTTGTTTCTCGTGTATGTCTATGAAGAAAACATTGGGTTGTCTTTGTTTATGTGTGCTTTTCTAACGTCTAATTCTGGACTCGACTCAATGACCTTTTATTCATGTCGTGTTGTTCTCTCTCTCGCTCGCGGGGGTCTGTGTACATCTGGTTGGCGTAGCGATAGTCGTCAGGTGAGGACTCCCCCAAGGGAGGGACCTGCTCCGGGTCTCGACCTAATGAAATAGACAGATCTCCTTTTACACAGATGGCTACATGTCATTGACACTGGGTATCTATGGAGAATATTAGCAGGTTAGACTGTATGTTCCACAGGAAGCAGCAGGTTAGACTGTATGTTCCACAGAAAGCAGCAGGTTAGACTGTATGTTCCACAGGAAGCAGCAGGTTAGACTGTATGTTCCACAGGAAGCAGCAGGTTAGACTGTATGTTCCACAGGAAGCAGCAGGTTAGACTGTATGTTCCACAGGAAGCAGCAGGTTAAACTGTATGTTCCACAGGAAGCAGCAGGTTAGACTGTATGTTCCACAGGAAGCAGCAGGTTAAACTGTATGTTCCACAGGAAGCAGCAGGTTAGACTGTATGTTCCACAGGAAGCAGCAGGTTAAACTGTATGTTCCACAGGAAGCAGCAGGTTAGACTGTATGTTCCACAGAAAGCAGCAGGTTAGACTGTATGTTCCACAGAAAGCAGCAGGTTAGACTGTATGTTCCACAGGAAGCAGCAGGTTAGACTGTATGTTCCACAGGAAGCAGCAGAAATGACTATGTTCCACAGGAAGCATCAGGTTAGACTGTATGTTCCACAGGAAGCAGCAGGTTAAACTGTATGTTCCACAGGAAGCAGCAGGTTAGACTGTATGTTCCACAGGAAGCATCAGGTTAGACTGTATGTTCCACAGGAAGCAGCAGGTTAGACTGTATGTTCCACAGGAAGCAGCAGGTTATATTAAATCATGA